>NW_028246262.1:0-32299 GCF_964263255.1 Lissotriton vulgaris | reverse complement strand
GTAATAATTTGACGGCGCCTTCTAATCAATAATACTACTGTTTTTTTGTCTTTATATACCTTCTTCTAGAGAACTGTATTGATATTTTTGTTTCTTTTTCCTTGCTTTGGTAAAGTAATTTTAATGTTTTTCTTTAAAAAAAAAAATTTTGAAACAGAGTAATAAAATATGAAAAATGTATCGATATTGGTTTTAAAAGTTTTAAAATTCCCATGTAGGAGACCTGGGATTTTCCTACAGTTTTGTATGTCAATTTTTAAGGGGCCGGGTAGATATGCAGTGCCAGCTAATACTATGGTAAGGATGTATTATACTATTTTTTATCAATGTACTGATGTTTAGAATACTTATCTTCGACTTCCTTGCCTGTGTAATATTTAATTTCATTTCATGGAATGTAACATGTATTGTGCTTCTATGGCTGTATAGCCGAAATAAAGTCTTTTTCACTGACTGACTGACAAAAATGTGTCGAGGTTTAAAACTTGCTCCACAGTCATGCCTGCCTCAATCAGGCATATATTTCGGGCACAAATCCCGGTTTACCAATGTTAGCATATAGGTATTTACTTCAAAACCCCTGGGTGGTTGCATGCGACCACCCATGTAACACCATTGGAATGTCACTTTAAGGAAAAGTACTGCAAAAAAACATAGCTTTGTTATGTGTTACTTTGGACAACTTTATAAACACCACCAAAGCAATTGCCACCAGGATTGTGCTATTAAAGCAACGTAAGCTTGGAACAAAGTGTTAGTACATCTGGGCCTTAGTTATTAAACTGGAACAAAATTGCATCTTAGGCCTTGGGATGACAATGGTAACCGCTTCCACTTTGTCCTCATGTCACAAAAGAAGATTTCCGATAAGGTAGCATTGCAGCTCCAGCATGTGACAGGTTGCTTAGTAAAATTAGTGTTTATCTTCATCCTGCAAATGATTGAAATAGAGGGTCTTATAAGGCCCTTGGCACTGGTACTGGTTCAGTTCGAGCAGACAAAGAATAGGATAAGGATATGCCAGTAATCAGCCAAGCCACTTGCTTTCCGCCGAGCAGGAGGAACAGGTTCTAGAAGTAAGAGTGAATATCGCCCATATAACATACCAACAACTAAGAGCTACAGATACAAGTACAGAAGCTCTGGAGTGGCAAAACAGAAAACAATGAGCAGGCTGTTTTCTCAGTTAGATGTGCTCCAGGAGCGGAAGGACACTGCAATGCGGTGAAAAAGGACCAGTGTCGGTGAATCGAGTCACAATGAGATTGGAGGAGAAACAGGGTCAACTACAGGCAACGCAGAGAGATCCAGCACGATCAAAGTGGGCATCGGCATAGGACAGGAGCTTGAATCCAGTGGCAAAGTGAGCAAGGGACTCACATCTGAGCATACCCTGCCACACTTATGGCGGCCAAAAGCGGTACAAAAGGGGGTGATGATAGACGGAGCATCTGAATCAAACATTCACACCCAGTCAAAAGATCTGGGTTTAATCCATCACCATTCTTTAGCCCACTCTGCCACCCCAGTTCAGACATACCATCATGGAGCTGTGGAGTTCGTAATGGAAAACTCCCAGCCCTTGTACTCAATATGGCTCCACTGCTCTTACAATGTCTGTGAATGGCACAGATACTGTAGGAGCATAGTGCTCATGCAGTTATGCCCTCATGTGGTATAGTGCACCCTGCCTTATGGTTGTGAGGCCTGCTAGAGGGGTGACTTACCTTTGCCACAGGCAGTGCTTGGTGGTCTTGGCACACAGGGATGTGTGCCATGTCGACTCTTAGGTTTTATCTGCCCCAAAACACAGAGTCTGCATTGGCAGTGTGTATGTGTTTGGTGAGAAGTTTCTGAGGGTAGCACAACACACGATGCAGCCCTTAGAGACATTCTCTGTTCACAAGGCCCTTGGTACCACTGGTACCTTTTACAGGGGTCTTACAGGTGAGCTCGAGGTGTGCAAGTTGTGAAATCATGATACAGTTTGGGGAAAGAACACAGGCCGTGGGAACCTTATTGGCAGGCACCCAGGGCACACTCATTCAAAGTGCATCTGAAATCTGGCAAAAAGTGAGGGGGTTACTGCAACAGAAACCCACTTTCCTACAATATCACAGTTCAGCTTTTTTAATTATTTTACCTTTCTATCTATTTACGTTTACAGTCTAAACCTTATGTAATAGCCTTTACTTTTGCATTTATATGTAATTAATAAATATACATGTCTTGTTTTTCATTTTATTCCTACCATTACAGTACACATGGCTCTGTTCCTGCAAAAGGGAAGGAGCAGTAAAGGTGGTGCATCCCCTGACACCATAGCTCAGGCATGAGGGCCATGAAGTGACCCCAAGATCAAAACTTTAAAAAATGTATTTTGCTATGGGATGTGTAGACCCCGTGACCAACTACCACAACCCACAGTAAGGATCTGAAGTTCATGGCCTGTGTCGGAGGTCACAAGCCATGTGGTAAGCACCAGTGGCAGGGGGTGGTGGGTTAATAAAAAAGTTCACTTACCTGTATTTGGACACCTCTTGTCCTCCATCCTCTGTCTATTCCTGCAGCCGCGTCCCAGAAGCATACAGGCTCCCAGTATCCTCTAGCCAATCACAACGCTTCTGTAGTGATTGGTCTATGCCCACTGGTTTGGAGCTCAGTCAGGGTTTGGTTACCTGTGCATGTTCTCCAACCAGTCTTGCAATACAGCCGGGTGGAGAACATGGTAAGTGCGCATGACTGTTTTTCCATCCCAAGACACCCGTCCAAACTGTCATGCGCACTTAGTGGTGCCCACCACTCCTCCCCTTGCCCTGGAAGAATTAGCTCTGCCCGCACCTAAAATGACACAAACCAAGCCAGTGCAGAAAAATAAAATGATAATAACATATTATTATCACTTTATTTTTCCTTTTTTGCACTGCTCAGAAGCAGTGGGGCAAAGCTCCCCCACCTTAGCGGAGGAGCTACCACTGGTAAGGGCTCTTTTACACTTGCTGGAACGTATGGATTGTGGTGCTAACCACAACTGGAGAATTTCACTTATTTTTACAGGTTTTGTCTGTCTATCTATCTATCTATCTATCTATCTATCTATCTATCTATCTATCTATCTATCTATCTATCTATCTATCTATCTATCTATCTATCCATCTATTTATCGATCCACATTTTCAATGAAACAAGACAGTTTAAAATTAAGATATGGTTCTGGTTCATGCGCAAACCAAACAAATTCCACAGTTAGGGTTAGCAACACACATGTGCCATACATAACTTGCATTGCACACCATGTAGTTCCCTTGACAGCTTGTTTGTTTATTTCTGTATCATTGTCAAATGTGTGTTTTGAGCATTGTATGTGAGTTATGGTGCGCATTGTGTGCGTTGGTAATCATGATAGTTAAATTTCATTGGTTTTGCGTTTATGAGCCAGAACCATAATTCAGTAATTTTCATTCTTCATTTATGATATACCTAACTTTCAACCCCAATTACCTGCCCGTGGTTTTCCACCCATTTGGGTCCCTACCACCTGCCACCTGGGTCAGACACTCATTAGAGAGTCTCAAATTAGCTATTGAATTTCTTTCCATCTTGTGAAAATCACGAATCATAATCGATTTGTGAATCATTCACAAAAAGGCCATCAAATCCAACACCTGGATTGTCTGCTTGTGGGACCACAATCGGTTTTTGATTCACAAATCGCATGCTAGTTTCTACATTTTTTTCTGGTGGCGGACTAGAGTTTTCCACACCTTTTGGTACCCCTCAGCACTACCCGGTTATCAGAAACTTCTGAGAATGGCCCCATGCGTGTGGATTTTTTTTTCCACAGTGCAAACATGGCATATTTTTCAATTTGCAATTTTCAAGGTAAAGGAAAAAAACAGAGCCTTTCTTCAGCCAATTACATTTGTCAAAAAAACTTACATGTGATTGACAGGAGTCACAAATCATGATTTTAAATGCTACAGATATACAAAAGTCCTAACCTTTAAAAGCCAATTTGCCAACTCCTTTATATGCTTATATCCTAAAAACTACTAAACAAATTTACCCCAAACCAACAAAAGTGCACTTTCTTTGTAAAGCTCTATTTTGATGAAAAGTTTTGTGTAAATCTGCTCAGTAGTTTGGGCTGTATACATGAGCAACATTTCCTATGAGTGCTAAAATTGGAGAACATTTGTTTTTTCACAGCTCTTAACCTGTGTTACTCTGCACAGAAATGCAAAAAAATTGGCATGGTGGGACTTACTTGACCTAGCCAACAATATCCATCTATATTCCACTGAAAAAAGCACCGTTAAAAAAGAGTTATGGTTCTGGCTCAAATTCGACAAACCACTGAAATTATCCTGTAATGGTTTGTGACATAAATCATAATTATCACCTCTCTCTTGCACTGGAAATTACATCATGCACAACATCGTCGATGGCTTTATAACTAACAGTATTGATGACATCACTAGATCGTTAAGGATAATGCAATACATTGTGTACAACCCCTTACTGTGCCAACAGTGTTCTTTTATTTTCCAATTAATAAGGAATCTTGCCTTTCTTTTTCTTAAACAATATATCAACAGACAGAATAAGGATTTAGTTTAAAATGGGAGGAACGTTTTGAAAATGTGGATTATTCAATTGTAAAATGGAGTATGGTACTCCTTTCCTTAATGGCAGTGGTTGCTTAGTTTGCTTTCTCTTTCATTTGTAATTTGTAGATGAAATGTGTATGCTCCTGTTTGTGGTTTTTTTTTGTATTGGCACCTCATCTTTTTTTGAGGTTTGTTTAATCTGAAATTGTTTTTGCTTTTTTTATTTCTAGTTTTCTTCCTTCGTTGACTTTTTCTTCTTTATTATGATACATAGAGACATTAGGTTTTTACAACTTATAAGTATCTTCTCGCTGTGAAAGATATAGGAAAGCATGAATGTAAGCATCTTATTATTAATAGTCGAGTGACACAAAGGCATTACAAGGTGCAAATATATAGGCAGAGGCACAGACAGACAGAAGTATTTGTATTATTTCCTTCCCTTAGTGCCTGAGATTGCTAAATTATCTGTACTTGGGGTCTGAGTTAGAGTTTGGCGGACGGGAGACCCTGTCACAAATATGTTGGATTTCATGTCCTCCGTATTACAAAGGGACATAGCATGTAATGTATTTGAACTATAGTGGACAGGAGTTTCCCAACTGCTAATCTATAAATCATGTGCTTAGATGTTGGTAGAGTCTTACACGTTGTCACATTTTTGAACACTCATGCTCTTTTTCCATCTTAGCTAAAATCACCTAATGCTAGGCTCAGTGTTAAGGAAACGTTTATTTTATTTGACTGCATGTCTTCGATATTTAAATAGTATTTAATTGTATGTCATACTGTGGGTGTAAGTCTGTACGTGGATGGATATATGAGTGTGTGTTTATATGAGAGTAGTGAGTAATGTTGATGTATCCCTGAGTAACTATCAAACTAATTTACAATGTGTCTGTATTAATTGCATATCCTTATTTTGCTTTATAACTTGACTGTTTTAAACTAAGATTGATAGAGTTCATTTGTCTGTTTTTGTCCTAGTGTTTGTCTAACAGAATGACACTGTGCAAATGCTATTTTGATGTATGTTTTATGGCTGAATATGTTTTGTCTGATATGTATGGTCATATTCGTTTTTAGATACAGTGATGTCATCCATTGGTGTCACTAGTGACATCATCAATGCTATTTATTATGTCATGTGTGATGTAATGGGCAGTTCAAGGGGCAACACAAGTTGTGGCTCAAGCAGCGATGTCAATGGAGATGTCAAGAGTGATATAATCGATGTTTTTAGTTATGATACCATCAATGATGTGTGTGATGTAATTTGGAATGCGAAGAGGAGGTGATAGCAATGGTTTTCACTATAAGCTATAACTGGCCAGTTTCAATGGCTAGACAAATTTGAGCCAGATCCGTAACTCACTTTTTAGCTGTGTTTCTTCAGTGAATTTCAATGGTTTTTAAAGAGATTTGGCTTTCAAATAAGGAATACTGTATTTTTTACTTAGAATATGCTTTTCAAAATCATAAACGTATTCCCTGATTGTTAAAAGATCTTGGCTCGATGTAGGTCACCAAATACCGGTCGGTAACGGCCGAATTCGGCTGTTACCGACCGGTATTTGGTGATTGAGATGTAGGGGGCTATATTTTACAGAATCGGTAAATTTACCGATTAGGTAAATTTACCGATTCTGTAAAATACCGATGTAGGTAGGTAGTGATGTAGGTAGCACTGTTTCCAGTGCTACAGGCCTTTCAGATTCGGTATTTTACCACCCAATCCAATTGGGTGGTACAATACCGAATCCAGGTGTGCATGCACATGTGTGCATGCACACCTATGCCATGTGACAGACAGACATGCCCTTAGGGCATGTCTGTGTGCCACATGGCACACATGCCTGTATTTGGGGTGCTAGAGGGTGTCAAAGTGACACCCCCTGCACCCTTGCTGGAATCGGTATTTACCAAATCGGTAAATACCGATTCGGTAATGCCCATTGATTCCTATGGGCTTCAATGCCCATTGGAATCAATGGGCATTACCGAATCGGTATTTACAGAATCGGTAAATACCAAATCTTAACGATTCGGTATTTACAGATTCTGTATTACCTACATCCCCCCCCCCCCTCTATTTTACCACTTCTTAAATACCGATTCGGTATTTAAGAAGTGGTAAAATAAAATTACCTACATCGGGCCCTTAGTGCTGTTTTCTATGATCTTGGACCTAATTTGAACACCTTCTGCATGATTGTGCCCTTAGACCTGAATTAGATACTCATTAGTAAGGTGTGTGCCATTCCCTCCATTAGTGTGTTCATAATTGTGATGGTGTGTTCATATCCCTGTGGCTTACTCTGAGGAATATTTCTGAGTGTGTAATGGGGTCCCTCAGTTAGCACATGAGGAACACACTGTCTGACTTACTGTGTGCTTGGACCTGAATTGAACATCCACTACAGAAGTGTCTATATGTGTGTGGATATCTCCGGCGGTACCCCTAACTGTGTATCTGAATGAGTGTCGGCATCCATAAGCTGGGATGAGAGTTAGGCACTCACTACCCAAGTTTGTGTTTGAATCTGAGTTGGACACCCCCTATTTTAGTGTGTCATTCCCTCAATGGGTAAGTACCTAACCCTGAAGATATCCCTGAATGTGTGTCAAAGTGACTGCTCATATACATGCGTTTGATCCAGAGTTGGACTTTCACTGCTTTTTTGTAAGTAACCAATTGACAAAAATGTGTAAACCAACTGTCAAAAACGTGTAAGACAATATATATACAAAAGTTGAAAGCATACCTACTGCCAAAACGTGTAATAGCAATGTGTATTCAAATACATGTAAATGGGGCTGACAAGCGTAATTGACAGGAACACTCCATTCGTAATGCATATTCAAAGATACTCACACGTGCTAACTGTCAATTGACATACGGGTGAATGTTAATCATTTACAACGTGAATGAGAGGGTATTTAAACCACTCTCATTCACGCTCGCTGCTTGGCCTCATTTCATCAAACACTTACCTGGCTCCAGCTCCTGTCTCCGGACCAGCTTCCCTTCCCTTCAGGTAGCTCCTCTGGGATTTCTTGCCTTCCTGACTCCAGCTGATGTCTTTTGCCAGAAGGATCTTCTCTGCAGCTTCCGGGCATCGCATTGTGTTACCGTTGTTTATGTAAAAGACGAGCAGAAAGAAAAGTCTAATACAAGGTATTTAACACAACAAAATCTGCGGTGAGTCTTTTCAGTATTTAATTGCAAATTTGCGCATTATTTGAAAACAACTACTACTACAGAGATCAACATAGTCAAACTCTTGAGGGAACATCAAGTCATATCGCAGAAAGGATTACTGTATTCTCTGATACTAATTGACAACAAGAAAAGCAAAGACTTGAAAACTTGATTGTAAAAGGTATTTCTATTGCATTTATCTCAAAGCAAACATTTAGCTTCAAGGACATGAATGATTTGTGACACCATTGGGAAAAGCCATTATTGTTTATCATTATTTTGTTATGTTATTCTCATTTTGTTACCTGGCATGATTAATGCTGTGACACAGAAATCTGAAGGAGAGTCACAGCATTACATTTAATGGAAGAGACAGAGGTATCATTAACAAATGTCTCATATTTTGATGTTAATGGTTGCTTGGATCTAGTGATGGTATATTGATGACTGTGTTGTTTATTTCAGATTGCCCTTCATACATTTTTTGTTTGCATATCTGTCACTAATCCCATGCCTACCCTCAGAAGGTATTAGATAAGAATATAAGGTGAAAAGTTATCAAGGGTATTACTAATTTAAAGTTGTATAAGTGGATTTACATACTGTTTTTTCTATGTGCTCTAAACCATAGGAATCTTGTGGGAGGTGCAAGAACACTCATTGTTTCTTGTTCCCTGTGTCCTGTATCCTAACCAGTCCCGCTGAATCCCTGCCCATAAGTGAAGACGGCTGGAATCTTCGTGTCTCTTTATTTCTCTTCTCTTCTCAACCCCTTTCCCCCCCGGGGAACTTTCAGAGTGACAATAGGTTATCTATTCCTGTTGTCACGCTGCAAGTTTCCAGAGGGCCTAGGGACATTGTCATCATCAAGGTGAAGAAACCTGGAGCACAGATGAGTGACTTTAACAAATGTAGCATGCGCAAGTAAAAAAAAGCCTTCTCCTCTAATCACACATGTGTAGAATACATTACTAGGGCATGCAATCTTCACAGCAGAGTAGTAGTGCTTGGCCAATGGGTTATCTGAGTCTTACAGTACCACCTTTAGGCAGTCCACAAGATATATAGGGGGAGAGGGAAAGCTGACTGAGAAAGCAGAGGAAAGGAAGCTACAGACAAAGTAGAATGGAGACAGTTTGAAGTAAAGTTCAGAAACTTGAAATATAGAAAATAAGTAAATAGGATGATGCAGGGATAACAAGAATTTAGAAATGGATAGATCAAGGAGGATTTGGAAAAAATTCAGAGAAGGGCAGAAATAAATAATTCAAAGTAAGGAGTGGTAAAAGTTAGGGGAATACATATTTACGTTAATAACAGGAGGACTTACTGGGGCCAGCAGAGCCATTGGCTGTGGATCTTTCGGAGGCACCTCCAGCTCCCCCACCCACCTCATCAGCCCTCTTCTTGCCCCTGGATGCTGATTTAGGATATAAAGATAAGAAAATAAAAAAAGATTGGGGTAAATAAATAATCTGTTTAAAATTAATTTTTAAGGAAAAGGAAATTGCAATCACATGGAAGTTTTCTAAATCAGATCGACTAGTTGTATTGCGGACCATCCTATTCGAAGTTTCCTGAACCTACCTAACCCTATTCCAAATTTACTAAACCAGATTTTGGAATTACTAATAAATTGCAATGAATAATATTTGCTTCTCTTCTCATTCGCAATCTCTCAACCCTCTTCGATGGGCCAATTCACAAAGTCTGAATTTTTCAAAGCACAGTTGGATGCATACATACAAATCACTGGGAAACTGCTTGACTGTACAAGGCTCTAAGAAGTGAGAGAATGCGCTAATTCACTAACCACAATTATCAGACCAAGCGAGCGCCAACAAGTACGATTAAGTAGCGCCGATCACCTGTCTAGAGTTACGATCACATAACATGTTGTTATACATATTTCTATGCATGCCTTTATCCACCTCATGCTTTCTAGTGGAATGCCTTTGGAATGCCTCTGCACTATGATTCATCATAGAATGTTGGGTGGAGGTTGAAGGAAACACACAGTTATGATGGGGCTGAGCTGCCTGCTGGTGGCTCCTGGTGGGTTCTTGTTCTTGACTTATTCCTGATTACTTAACATTTCAATAAATACCTCTGAATACCTCAACTCAGCTGGACTTAGTTACTACATTTTGATGGCGACGAGGATGGGATACGAACCCACGCTATGCCTTTGCACTGTCTGGTAGCTGTCTCAACAACCAAGTTTTTCAAGCATCCTCAGTCCATAGTCAGACCACTTTGTTAAGGAAGTCTCTACTAGCATAGGTTCCTGCCTCAACAAACGCTTATGGACCATCAGAGGAGTATCTTGTGAACATTTTGTCCATCTCAATAAGTGAACTACAGCACACTTGGTTCTGACAGCACAAATCTGTTCCTGATGCTTTTACAGCGTTTTTTTTCATTTTCTACAAAAGTTTCTTGTGTTGCAGTTCCAGCGCTGCTATTTACAAGGGTAAATACATCATCTACATCTCAAAAGGAAGTTCACGTTTCCGGCGCTGCTGTTTACAAGGGTAAACACATCATCTAAATCTCAAAAGGAAATACATAGTAAAGGCATCTTCCCCATCTCATTGACACTCAAGCCATTTTCAACCACCTACTGAATCTACAAAAAAGGGTGAGCTTTCCTACTTAATTCAAGCCTGGTGCGAGTGTTTCCGTTTCAAACTGCCTGGTGAAAGACCCTTCATGGACATTCAGGGATATTGAGAGACATTGCTTTCAAGTGGGTGCACTGTTTTTGTTCGTGTGCAACGTGTGTAGACAATGCTTACACTCTTGACATTCATCTGCCAAGTCTGCCAACTACTTTCTGTCAAGATCGTTTTTATTTACTCAGTGACATTTTCTCTTCAACACGAGTGTTTTGGTGCTTTGTTTCGGGAAACTTTCTGACATATTGTATCTGCGCCACATCGAAGTTTAACCCCTTGCGTGCGGCCGCGATTCTGCGCCTGTGCGGCACTTCTAAAGAGTGGGCGGGTTCATGACGGCCCCCAGCCGTTATCAGCACACGCCCACCGTGCTGCATGACGGACGGGGGCCGTCATCAGCATGCAAGGGGTTAAACTGTCATTTTTTTTTACTTTTCAATTAAGACAGTACAAGCTTTACTGTTTTAAAGTGGTGCTCACTCTGTTTCAAATACACTTGTGCTGATTCTATCATTTTCATTATTTTATTGTTTTTGATGAGATATCGTGCCTCTTAATCCAGTGACATTTCAACTGCCTTTTCGACATTTAAAATGCAGCGCGTGTCATGCAGCGCGTGCCTTTTGCTGTGCGCACTCACCTTCTTTCCTTCACGGAGCTCCTATGACATGCTGCCTTCCCTTCTGGATCCTCCGATGTTGTTGGTGTGGGGAAGTGCCGTGAGCCATCCGGCTTTGCGGCACTGTACGTGCCTCCATCTTCTCTCTGACGTCTCTTTTGTGTCTTCAATAGCCAGTGCATCCTGTCACCACCGGAGTTTGTTTTCCGACATTATTGACATGTTGCAAACCAGTACAATGGTACTTTTGGAAGTGTGGATCTACTGTTTATTTTTTAGGGGACATCCGACGAGAAGGTACTGTGGATCTGCAATTTCTGGTGTATGTCTATTCTTTTGTATAATTGAGATACATTGCTCGGGGGCATAGATCGAGCTCCGGGGTTATAAGGGCATATTGAGAGTTTGAGCCCTACTGCATTAACTATTTCTAGTGTATTCCCTAAGTGATTTTCTTTTCGCTGAAAGGAGCGTTGTTTTTAAAAAATTGTACATTCTTGCAGTCATAGTTTTAAGTTTTCAATGCTATGCTGCCACCTAGTGTTTTAAAAAATTCTTTTCGAGGATGCACATTTTCAAAAGTTTATATTTTCAATTGGTGCAACGTTATTCTATGTCAATGTATGCTGTTTGGTTACAAGGATTGCAAAGTTTACTTTCAGAGATGTGTGCATGTTTTCAATTTCACTTTTATCTGTGTTTGTGCATACAAACGTGTTTTTTTCAAATATGCATCAAATCTGCATCCAGTCCAGTTGTGTTCCTTCTTGGGATTACATTGTGGTACTTTTCGACCTACTCACGTTTTTCAAATAGTCACGTTCAAGGTATTTTCTGATGTTTTCAATGTGTCACTTTTAAGGTTTTCAATTTCTATTGCTGCCTTTCAATATTTCAGTGTTTGACCTTTAGAGGTTGTCGACATGGAGGATTCTCAATCTCAATGTTTTTGAGGATGTAATTTCTATTGCAGCCTTTCAATGTTTTAATGTTATTCCTTAATAATTTCTACAGGTTGTTTATGAGGTTCTTTTCCAAATCTCTCAATATTTATTCAACTTGTTTATTAATGCTGTTGAACAGGGTGGTATGAAAGATCATTATTTGTTCTTTTCTCTGCTTCTGTTTGGTATTTCCATAATATACTCAATGTTTCACCTTGTCATACTCTCCTTAGCTGTGGGTGTGTCTGGAGTGATTGTTGGGTTGTTCTTTATTCTCTTTCTCGTTTTTTTCTGTAGAGGAGAATGAAAGCTCTTATTTTTCTTGTGTTCCAGTCTTGCTACCTGTCTGTTCCACGTTTATGTTTTCGTTGGGAACAAAGGGCAGAATAGTTCCCATTTATGTCCTGCTTTTCTGTCTCAGTTCCTATTTATGTTCTCCTGCTTCTCTGTCACTCCTTTAATCTGGGTGTTTTTTTTTTGCTTTTTGCTTTGTCTTGTGTTTACAGAGTGGGAATGTATCTGATCTATTTTCATTCATATCTTCTCTATAGTTTCTATGCTTTTTGCTGTTCATTTCTTCCTGTCACATCTGTCTGGCCAGTGGGTGTGTCAGCTCGCAATGATCGGTACGCTTTTTCTTTCTTCCATGTGCTATGTTCCTATGTTCTCTATTTTGTTGTCGAAGAAAAGGAGGTATGTTATATTCTACTTTGGCATATTTCTATGCATGCCTTTATCCACCTCATGCTTTCTAGTGGAATGCCTTTGGAATGCCTCTGCACTGTCATTCATCATAGAATGTTGGGTGGAGGTTGAAAGAAACACACAGTTATGATGGGGCTGAGCTGCCTGCTGGTGGCTCCTGGTGGGTTCTTGTTCTTGACTTATTCCTGATTACTTAACATCTCAATAAATACCTCTGAATACCTCAACTCGGCTGGACTTAGTTACAATACATGTGTAAACTTACCTTACCTGTGTGTGAGCAGCATGCTTGCTATTTGGGAAAAAAAATTAACATAGAACACAAGTGATAATATTAATAATAATTACTCTCCGAGCCACGCGACCACAACACCTAGCAGGTACGGCAGGTCCTGGTCTCGGTCCAGGACGTCAGACCACCGGTGGGTCAGCTGATGCAGGGTGCGCCAGACCCAAGAGCAGCGGTGCACAGCCCGGCGCACCCTATCTCACTGCTGCTGAAGCTCCCGGGGTCCATAACCACTACCAGACCTGCCGCAAGGGTGGAGGGGAGGTGATGCTGGACATAAAGTACCAGTTCAAAAGAAAATTGGTTCTGTTGGGTATGAACAACACTTATTTTGGAGTGGTCTTGTGAACCGATACCCCCTCTGCAAGAAAAGAGAAAGGCGGCTTCTTACGGTCGAATTAAAGAATAGCCTACAAGTGACTCTGTATTCTCTTTATATTAAAGGAATCACAACCTTACAAAAATCATTTTATCTGTACAAAAGACTGTCAATCTCTTCTATGTAGTGCAAAAGAAAGTGAAAACAATGAATAGTGATCACGGCGCAAAAAACAATAATACATATTGTATCTTTACAATGGGCAATCACATTTCCCCACGTCTCTTCTCTTTGGATGATTTCCATTTTTTATGCTGGGTTTATATCTAATGCTACATCTGGCAATGTCATCTAATTCTTTGCATTTAAGGCCCTACGCATTACATTCAGGCTCTACTGAACCTGCTTGGATGCTCGAATTTAGTACCAATAACAGATAATAAACCATACTGACAAAAGCATCCATGATAAATACACCAGAACTAGTCTCATTAGGCAAAAACACATTAAGCAGGGCTCAATTAGCCCTAAGCATAATAGTAATCAGTATTGGAATGCCGGTGACCTTCTTTCTAAACTTCAAACACTTGTTCTTTACTTATACATCAGTAATGTCCTTCTTGGGTAGCCTCTTAACATTCTCTGATATGAGCAAAGCCAGTACATTGGTGTAATGGTCACTGTATTCATTTTCCCTAGTCTCTCAAACTGGAAAAGGGTGTGCAATGGCCGTGAGACAAACATTTAGTCACTAACTGTCCCACAACCACATCAAATCAAGGTCACAATTTGGCTTGCTGTCTCCCTGTGCCTTTCAGCTATATTACACTAATCAAAATCAGACTGGTTCTTAAACAGTGAACTCCCCCTGGGATCCATTTTGGATTAGCAGGGCTCATTAGTCTTAAATGGTGAAGGGACCAAGAAAGTAGGACTACCTCCTTTTTAGCATTCCCCAAGGATAACATTAAAATTTTTGCGGGCTAAAGAAGACCGGTGCCTCAGCACCTTTCATGAAAAAAATTAAATATAAATGCAGCACTGCTATCTCTTGTGCATACATTATTCTAAAAAACTATGAGAAAAAATTGTAATTCACTTGACCAAAATAATTGGATGCTTGGTTGAGAAAGTGGTACTGGAATAATCCTAAAATCTGGAACCACCCTAAAGAGAGTCACACCACGATTCCTGTTTTTACCAGAGCAAGAGGGACAGGAGGCCAGAAAGTAACTAAGGAAACCTTCCCATATTATTTCATGAGTGGCCCTGGTTTCTTGTAGCATAGGAATGTCAACGTTTTTAATATATATAATGCACAGTTTGTTACAGGCACACATGGTTACTGGAGACACATCTTCTGGCCCTTTACGCAGCTGCAGTGTAGTAAAAGCACTATGCATTTACCCAACGAGGGAGCACTTACTGATTAGCCAGTAGAAAGTACTCCAGTTGAGTAGAGGTATGGCTCAACCGGTGGCATCATCGTGGACAAACACGCAGGGCGGGATTCATTCTGGCACGATACTCCTGTCACAAAAATTAAACCTATGCCGGTGACAGGCACTCCATGTGCCGGTGACAGGCACTCATACACGCGACAGACACTCATCCTACCACCTGCAGCAGACACCACTCACGATCACCTGCATATAATCAGGAGCATCTTGAACTGCGACAGACATCCAGAGCTGGTTCGGAGTCATGTCTTCAGCATCCACCAAGCCACACCCTCAATTGTGTTGACCAATGAACACGCTCACCAGTGCCAGACACCTTCGGCAGTGCAAAACTAGCACCTCCCACACCACTAACAGACAACCAGTACCCCACCCACGGCAAACAACCAGCACCCTCAACCAAGCTGGGCCTCACAAATGCAAAACAACCTGCCCCCACGAGTGATGAGTCGATGAGTACCCCGCCTGTGTCAGACACCCTCAGTAGGGCACCGAGCGCCCTCACCTATGCAAGACCCCTCAATATCCAGGATTTCCCAGACACCCTGACCTCTATCAGACACCCAGCGCCCTCACCTATGCCAGACCCCTCAATATGCAGGCTTTGCCAGACACCCTGCCCTCTATCAGACACCCAGCGCCCTCACTTGTGCCAGAGCTGCAGACTCTCTCCTTCGTCCGATTGCTTGGCCTCCGTCAGCCACCAAGCATCAAGGCCAGTGTCAGACACTGAGCGCCCATGCCTTCTAGCCTCACTATGCCAGCCTCGTCCCTGTGCCCTCCCCCGTACCAGACACTCAGCAGCCCTCCGAGGTCAGATTGTCTAGTTTCTATCTGTGAACGGCATCCAGCACCCCACTTCTCAGACACCCAGTTCCGTTGCCAGGGTCAGACACCTCACATGTGCAAGAAATGCAGCACCCCGGCCTTCACGTGCGACAGACAGACTATCCGTGCCAGGAACCCAAAGGTGCCACCACTGTCCTTTCAGATCTGGGCTAATGCTAGACATCATCACCAGGGTCAGACACTCATCTGTCCCATATGTGTAATCCCCCCGTAGCAGATCCCTTAAGACCCTGCCCCATGCCAGGCGCCTTCATCTGTGCTCTCCAGGGTCCGATCCGACATAATCCTGGCCTTGCCAGGCACCTAGAGCAGGCACCTCTACCTGTGTCAGACTCCCTTAACTGTCAGACTCCCTAAGCTGTCAGACACCCTCGCCTGTGTGATCTCTCACATGTTGACACCTACATCCGTTGCCAGTGCTCCAGAACTCCTCCAGCGTCAGCTCCCCTGGAATTCTGCCCATGCCAGGCACCAGTGCCAGACACCTTCACGTGTGCCAATCATCCAAACCCCTCTATGGTCAGAATGCTTAGTATCCAGCCCATGCCGGGAACCCCCACCTGTGCCAGACACCCCAACCTGTACCAGACACCCCCACCTGTGCCAGACACCCCAACCTGTACCAGACACCCCCACCTGTACCAGACACCCCCACCTGTGCCAGCCACCCCCACCCGTGCCAGACACCCCCAACCTGTACCAGACACCCCCAACCTGTGCCAGACACCCCCACCTGTACCAGACACCCCAACCTGTACCAGACACCCCCAACCTGTGCCAGACACCCCAACCTGCGTCAGACACCTACACATGTCACAGTGATCCAGAATCCTCCAGCGTGAATTCTGCCCATGCCAAACATCCCCACATGTGACTGATGCCCCCACCTTTGCCAGTCATCTAGAACCCCTCCAGCGTCAGATCCCTCAGTATCCTGCCCATGCCGGACACCCCCACCTGTGCCAAACACCAACATCTGCGCCAGACACCTACACCTACGTTAGAGATCCATGACACCTCCAGGGTCAGATCCTGCAGTATCCTTTCATGGCGGGCACCCCACCTGTACAAGACACCTACACCTGGGTCAGACACCTACACCTGGGTCAGACACCTATACCTGTGCCAGTGATCCAAGACCCCTCCAGCATCAGATCCCTCAGTATCCTTCCCATGCCGGAAACACCCACCTATGCCAGACACCAACATCTGCGCCAGACACCTAAACCTGCGTCAGAGATCCATGACCCCTCCAGGGTCATATCCCTCACTATCCTTCTCATGGCGGGCACCTACACCTGGGTCAGGCACCTACACCTGGATCAGGCACCTACACCTGGTTCAGGCACCTACACCTGGGTCAGACACCTACACCTGTGCCAGTGATCCATGACCCCTCCAGGGTAAGATCTCTCAGTATCCTTCCCAAGGCGGGCACCCCACTTGTACCAGGCACCTACACCTACGTCAGACACCTACACCTGTGTTAATGATCCAGGACCCCTCCGGGGTGAGATCCCTCAGTATCCTGCCGTGCCGAGCACCCCCACCTGTACCTGGCACCTACACCTGGGTCAGACACATATGCCAGTAACCCCTCCAGGGTCAGACACTTACCTACACCTGTGCAAATGATCCAGGACACCTCCGGGGCCAGACACCTACCTACACCTGTGCCTGTGATCCACGGTCAGACACCTACCCACACCTGTGCCAGTGATCCAGGGACAGACACCTACACCTGCCTCAGACACCCTCACCAGTGACCCCTCCTGGGTCAGACACCTACACTCACCTGTGCCAATGATCCAGGACCCCTTCAGGGTCAGACACAGGTGATGATCCAGGACCCCTCCTGGGTCAGACACCTACACCTGCCTCAGACATTGGTATTTGTAATATTAATACATCTAAGTCATGTAAATACAACACAGATTGCATTACAAATGCTATAGACTTCAACGCATCCAGAACGCCTCCGCCCGACTCATCCTGGACATCCCCCGACGCAACCACATCTCCGGCCACCTGAGGGACCTGCACTGGCTCCCCGTCAACAAGAGGATCACGTTCAGGCTCCTCACCCACGCACACAAGTCTCTCCACGACCTGGGCTCCAAGTACCTCAACGTCCGCCTGACCTTCCACACGCCCACCCGCCAGCTACGGTCTGCCAGCCTCGCCCTCGCCGCAGTACCACGTATCCGAAGAGCCACCGCCTGAGGCAGATCCTTCTCCTACCTGGCGGCCAAGACATGGAACACCCTCCCCATCCACCTCCGGCTGACCCAGGACCACCTCTCCTTCAGGAAGCAACGGAAGACCTGGCTGTTCGAGCAGTAGCGAACCCCTACCCCAAGCGCCTTGAGACCCTCCCGGGTGAGTGGCGCGCTATACAGGTTTAATGATTGATTGATTGATAGGTGTCACGTTTGCGAAAGTTAAAACTATTGGCTTTGTAAATGACAAAGCTATTAATATCGCTATTTACAAAACCAACACATAAATAAAATATTTGTTATTTACAATACTATTTGCTCAAACTTTCCTATGCGAGGCCTATTGCATTGAAAATTCTTGTTTTTATATATCTGTAAGTGCTTCCTGTTGAGGTTTAATTCTTGGGACAGGCGCCTCGTTGCCTACTTGTAACTATTCTCTGACCCTGCTTCGAGGGTCAGAGCAGGGTCAGAGAATAGTTGCAAGTAGGCAACGAGGCACCGGGAAGCACTTACAGGGTTACAGCAGCAGGTGCCCAAGTTAAAGTTAATTTCTTTGTAACCCTTTTGTAAAAGGTTACAAAGAAATTAGCTTCAACTTGTGCACCTGCTGCTGTAACCCTGTAAGTGCTTCCATGAAAATTTGTCCCGCTCGCAAATTTGCAGATATTCTGCGAAATTTTCTACCCATACTTACTTATATGGTGGACTTTTGTATATGTGTAAACTTCAATTTTTGGGTTTGTACTTCCTTGTCTTGTATTGAATGTATATATATGTTTTACAGACATTGATAAAATTATTGATATGTTTTATACTACAGCACAGAATTCTCACCTATCTTTTTATGCCATCAAATATTCTTTCTACATAAATGATATTTATCAATTGATTTTGCTTGATTCTCTCAAAGAGTTATGGGGCTTGGAGTCCCCCAGCAACAACTTCCATAATAGAGAAGGTAATAGATAGACAGACAAGAATGTAGACAGACAGGCAGGTAGATAGATAAACAGCCTGACATGTCGATAGATCCATAGGTACACAGATAGACAGGCAGATAGTGATAGATAGACAGATTGATAGATAAATAGATCGATAGATAGATAGATAGATAGATAGATAGATAGATAGATAGATAGATAGATAGATAGATAGATAGATAGATAGATAGATAAGGAATTTTACATTAGTAATATAACAGTGTAACTGTTGATTTAAATAGCACAACATACAAAATCACTGAAAGCCAGCTAAAAAACCATACAAGCAGGACATACAGACTAAATTGGTGTGCAAGTATAACTGTAGTCCTCATTAAAATACATACCAGTGTGATATTCAGGTGTGCAGTTATAAATGGGCTTCATTGCATGCATGCTAAAAAGAGAATAAGATTATAAAGAACAGTTTCAAATGGACACAATCTGGTATGCTGTGAAATAGAAGTAGTTAGATAACCAAAGGCTACTCCCAAAGGAAATTAGCAGGAGTCAGGAACTGATAAAACTGGAATGCGCTCTTCGCTTTGGCCGGAGTGGTCGCTCCCAGTGCCCCTGGCGTCTACTGGTATCGTTGTGCAGCGCTTTCTGTCGATTTCAGCTCCTTATTATTGCCTACAGCTCTGCCTGGCTGCCGCTTTGCTTTTTATGCGCTTTGGCTTTCTGATTGTAAATTAATCTGCTGTGTTAGCGCGTTCTCCCCAAGCGCTCTGTTGTGCTCCCCCCTCCTCCATTTTGTTTGTTGTTGTCGTCTTGTGCAACCCGCCCGCCTCCCAGCTGAGCCGCCCTCCCACAGACTACAAACAGCGCTTCCCTACCTAGAAGCGCTGTGACTCGCTCTTCGCTTTGGCCGGAGTGGTCGCTCCCAGTGCCCCTGGCGTCTACTGGTATCGTTGTGCAGCGCTTTCTGTCGATTTCAGCTCCTTATTATTGCCTACAGCTCTGCCTGGCTGCCGCTTTGCTTTTTATGCGCTTTGGCTTTCTGATTGTAAATTAATCTGCTGTGTTAGCGCGTTCTCCCCAAGCGCTCTGTTGTGCTCCCCCCTCCTCCATTTTGTTTGTTGTTGTCGTCTTGTGCAACCCGCCCCGCCTCCCAGCTGAGCCGCCCTCCCACAGACTACAAACAGCGCTTCCCTACCTAGAAGCGCTGTGACTCGCTCTTCGCTTTGGCCGGAGTGGTCGCTCCCAGTGCCCCTGGCGTCTACTGGTATCGTTGTGCAGCGCTTTCTGTCGATTTCAGCTCCTTATTATTGCCTACAGCTCTGCCTGGCTGCCGCTTTGCTTTTTATGCGCTTTGGCTTTCTGATTGTAAATTAATCTGCTGTGTTAGCGCGTTCTCCCCAAGCGCTCTGTTGTGCTCCCCCCTCCTCCATTTTGTTTGTTGTTGTCGTCTTGTGCAACCTGCCCCGCCTCCCAGCTGAGCCGCCCTCCCACAGACTACAAACAGCGCTTCCCTACCTAGAAGCGCTGTGACTCGCTCTTCGCTTTGGCCGGAGTGGTCGCTCCCAGTGCCCCTGACGTCTACTGGTATCGTTGTGCAGCGCTTTCTGTCGATTTCAGCTCCTTATTATTGCCTACAGCTCTGCCTGGCTGCCGCTTTGCTTTTTATGCGCTTTGGCTTTCTGATTGTAAATTAATCTGCTGTGTTAGCGCGTTCTCCCCAAGCGCTCTGTTGTGCTCCCCCCTCCTCCATTTTGTTTGTTGTTGTCGTCTTGTGCAACCCGCCCCGCCTCCCAGCTGAGCCACCCTCGCCCCTCCCCCTCCACCTTCCACTTATGACAATAGCTCCCGCGCGCAGCGTTCACGCGCAGCGACCGCGCCCCATTCGCGCCGAAGGTGCGCCAAAGGTAAGCCCGTCTACGCCCGTCCACGCCTGGACCGCGCCCAGCGCCAGACCCCCTGCCCCTCGCGCTGCCCAGCCCTCTCGCATTACCTACGATGCCGCCACCCTCCTAGACCTTAACCCCGGTCGCGCCCCCAACTGGGTCCAAGCCGCTCCTGGACACACCCATGGACCTTTCTCTTGCTACTCCTGCAAATTCATCGGCACCGACAACATCTCCGCTACGACCACACCACAGATTCCCGACCCCAATCACCTACAATGCATCCTTCTCAACACCTGATCGGTCCACAGACACGCCATTGACCTATGGAATCTACTAGACACCATCTCTCCAGACGTCGCCTTCCTAACAAAAACATGGATGAACGCTTCCTCCGCCCCAGACATCACCATTGCCATCCCTGAAGATTATAAGATCACACGCAAGGACCGTACCGGCCACACAGGAGGAGGAATCGCTATCGTCCATAAAAAATCAATCCACATCTCTACCAGCTCTGACGTCAACCTCGCCAACTCTGAACACCTTCACTTCCAGATCCACATCGACCCCAAGACCACACTCAGAGGCACCCTCCTCTACAGACCACCAGGACCCCGCGCAAAATTCAGTGAAGACATCACGGACTTCATTACTCCACGCGCGCTCCCCTCCAAAGATTACATCCTTCTGGGAGACCTCAACTTTCACCTTGAAAAGAACAACGACCGCAACACCACCACCCTCTTGGACAACCTCGCCAACCTCGGATTTAACAACTGGTCACTTCCCCCACCCACATCGCAGGTCACACACTTGACCCCATCTTCACCTCCAGCAATCATGTCTCCTTCAGCCATACTACGGATCTCCTCTGGACTGACCACAGCTGCGTTCACTTCACCTACAACAAGCCGAAACCCATCAACCACCTCCAACCAACTCTGCAAAGAAACTGGAACAAAATCACCATCGACCAGATCTCCTCATCGCTCCTTCTAAACACCCCAGCCCACTCTTCTAACCCAGACCAAGCCGCCGCCAACTTCACCCTTTGGTTATCCAACACCGCCGACACCTTAGCACCACTGAAAAAACGTCAAAGCAAACCTGGCAGCAAGAAGGCCTCATGGTTCAACGATGATCTTAAGAAGTCCAAGAAACTCTGCCGCTCCCTTGAAAAGGCCTGGAAAAAAGACCCAACCACTAGCACCAAGGACGCCTTCAAAAACGCCACCCGCTTACACCACCAACTAATCCGAAAGGCCAAGAAAACAGCATTTAAGGATCGACTAGACAACAACGCCCACAACAGCAAGGAACTTTTCAACATCGTCAAGGAATTTACCAATCCCTCGGCCAACTCCAACGACATCACCCCCTCTCAAGCCCTCTGCTACTCCCTAGCTTCATTCTTCCACAACAAAATTGCAGACATCCACAACAGCTTCGACAACCAACCCGGAGACCAACCCACCCAACCATATGATGAACATTCTCCCCCCTTGAACACCCTTAACGACTGGAACCCAATCTCCACTGAGGACACCATCCGCCTGATGAACTCCATCCACTCAGGATCCCCCACAGACCCATGTCCTCACCACATCTTCAACAAAGCAGACTCCGTCATAGCACCGCACCTCCGAGACGTCATCAACTGCTCCTTCAACTCCGCCACCTTCCCGGAAAGCTGGAAACACGCTGAACTCACCGCCCTTCTGAAAAAACCCACAGCGGACCCCACCGAACTCAAAAATTACCGCCCAATATCACTCCTTCCTTTCCCGGCCAAAGTCATCGAGAAAGCTGTCAACAACCAGCTCGCCGCTTTCCTCGAAGCCAACAAATCCCTCGACTCCTCACAATCTGGCTTCCGAACAAAACACAGCACTGAGACCGCCCTCATCGCAGCAACAGACGACATTCGAACTCTACTGGACAATGGAGACACAGTCGCCCTCATCCTCCTCGACCTCTCTGCAGCCTTCGACACAGTCTGCCACAGCACCCTTTTACAACGCCTCAGAAACATCGGAATACAAGGAAAAGCACTTGAATGGATCACCTCGTTCCTCACCGGAAGAACCCAGAGAGTCCGCCTTCCACCATTCAAGTCCGAGGCCACTGAAGTCATCTGTGGCGTACCACAAGGATCCTCACTCAGTCCCACCCTCTTCAACGTATACATGAGCCCCCTCGCGGCCATCGCACGCCAACACAACCTCAACATCATCTCTTACGCAGATGACACTCAACTGATCCTATCACTCACCAATGACCCCAGCACCGCCAAAACTAACCTACACGAAGGAATGAAAGAAGTTGCCGAATGGATGAAACACAGCCGTCTGAAACTGAACTCAGATAAAACAGAAGTCCTCATCTTAGGTACATCCCCCTCTGCATGGGACGACTCTTGGTGGCCGGAAGCCCTTGGAAAAGCACCCATCCCGACAGACCACGCACGGAACCTAGGCGTTATCCTGGATTCTTCACTTTCTATGAACAGACAAGTCAGCGCCGTATCCTCATCCTGCTTCAACATTCTTCGCATGCTCAAAAAAACATTTCGCTGGATCCCCACCGAAACCAGAAAAACAGTCACCCATGCTCTGGTCACGAGCCGACTGGACTACGGAAACACCCTCTATGCAGGTACTACAGCTAAACTCCAGAAGAAACTCCAACGAATCCAAAACGCCTCAGCCAGGATCATATTAGACATCCCGCGTAACGAACACATCTCTGGTCACCTGAAAGACCTCCACTGGCTACCCGTCAATAAGAGGATCACTTTCCGACTGCTAACCCACGCACACAAATCACTCTACGACATCGGACCAGAATGCCTCAACTCACGATTGTCCTTCTACACCCCCTCCCGCCAACTACGTTCTTCCAGCCAAGCCCTCGCCACTGTACCTCGCATCAACAAGACAACCATGGGAGGCAGATCCTTCTCATACCTGGCTGCTAAAACATGGAACTCTCTCCCCACTTACCTTCACCTTACCCAGAACCACCTAGCATTCAGAAAGCAACTTAAAACGTGGATATTTGACAAGTAATCCTCTTCCCCTCCCTAAGCGCCTTGAGACCCTCTGGGTATGTAGTGCGCTATATAAATTCCTTGACTTGACTTGACTTGACTTGCTCACATGAAAGGCATTCTGCTATCATATCAGATTCTAAAACATGGGGCTCCAACCTTTTCTCTAATGAGTGCTACTTATGATTGATGAATTAGTTCTGAGCTACTAATGATTTTGGTAGGTGTTGGTGTAGTAGTGACCAAATCAAAGACAATCACAATTGTGACCACAGCTTGCAGGATTACTAGTAGTGACCACCCCAGATGTATCAGAATAAACAAACAATATCCCAACTGGTATTACTATAGAGACAATTAGACAGGCATGCGAAAAGCATTACTTGAACAGAAATAAGGAGACTCAATTTGTTTTGAACCGTGCTCATGGCATCATATACTTAAAGCAAAAGTAAGAAAACACAGTTGTAGCAGCACTGTACATAAATGAATAACAAAACAACCCAAATTGGACTTGGTGCTATGTATGTGCAAGTGACACACAAGGTGGCGCCGCAAGTGACAATTGTGGTCAGCGTGAACGGTGCATGGTGTGAAAGTGTATGAATATATGAATACAGAAAGTAGTGACTCCATCCGGCTACATACGTTTTCGCAAAGAGAGTAGGTTACATAAATTAAAATTAGTGACCAGACCATTTAGGGTAGTCCCTTGGGGGGATTGTGTTTAACATGCACCTGGTCAACTAGGAGACCCTCAGAATCCTTTGGCTCATATAAAAAGCTGTCCTTACATGGGTGTAAATTAAAATCTCCAGCTAGGATCAGGTCAATATTTTGCAGGGAGTTATATATATATATATATATATATATATATATATATATATATATATATATATATATATATATATATATATATATATATATATATATATATTCACTGAAAAAACCATAGGTTTCACACCAGTTATAGTTGGGAATTAGCATTTAAAAAACCTATTAAATTCACTGCCAAAAAAATAGGTTTCACACCAGTTATAGTTAGCTGGAAATTTTACTGACATAAAACCATTGAAATTCCCACGTTATAGTTAGTTGGACTCACTATAACTTGCGCGCCTGCAATGCACTGCTGATGACGTCACATATTACATCACTCATGACATGGTCAGTGACATCACTCATGACATCACTGATGACACCATCCTTGTGACAGAGTAACAGACCTAATTTCAGTGTAATGTAACGCTTGAAACACATATTCAAAAATAGAAACAAACATTTTCAAAAAAGTGGAGATACCCAAACCAGTAACAACAACCAATTCAGTAATTCCACCATCTATATACACATCCACTCATTCACCAACAGTTCTATATAGTCACTCATATATATACTCACTCGTCATATGTAGTGATACACCTATACATCCTGTTACACATCAGCAGTCATACAAAAGTTACTCACACACATACTCACACATGCAAATAAACTATTGAACATCCATTTATTTGCATATACATTTATACACACACTACCACCTTACTTCTAAGGAAACTTACACATACTTACTCTCTTAAACAATCACTTATAGAAACACATACTTATTTAAACAGGAACTCCTACAATCTCTCACTATATATACTGTACTCACTTATATACATCAATACTCACATATACTAGATTAAAACATATGTCGTTACTAATGAAGACACTAGTGAGACAGTCATTCACTCACTAACACACACATATACACACTCATCCACCCATACAGTCCTGCACATATGCTGTCTTCAAAACACATACAAACAGTGAGTCAGTCACCAACCCCTGCAGCCACTTATACACAAAGAGAAACACTGATACAAACATTTAAATATTTAAACAATACTCGCTAATATATGTATTCACTAAGATACACTTAATAAGCCAGTTAACCAACCAATTTTATTTTAAAAAAACATCCATTTACACACTTATTTAAACATTTATTCTTCCATCGACCTTTACAAATACATATATAAAACAAATTTATTTTTCAGAAAGACACACATTCATTGGATGGTGTCATCAGTGATGTCATGAGTGATGTCACTGACCATGTCATGAGTGATGTAATATGTGACGTCATCAGCAGTGCATTGCAGGCGTGCAAGTTATAGTGAGTCCAACTAACTATAACATGGGAATTTCAATGGTTTTATGTCAGTAAAATTTCCAGCTAACTATAACTGGTGTGAAACCTATGGTTTTGTCAGTGAATTTAATAGGTTTTTTAAATGCTAATTCCTAACTATAACTGGTGTGAAACCTATGGTTTTTTCAGTGAATTTCAAAGGTTTTTTAAATGCTAATTCCTAACTATAACTGCTGTGAAACCTATGGTTTTTTCAGTGAATTTCAAATGTTTCTTTAATGCTAATTCCTAACTATATAAGACCTGAAAGCCCACCAGCAATCTCCAGTATGCGCCAGGGGACTGCATTGCAGAGAGGTGTAATGGAGCCACAACCCTTTTTACACCTCTCTGCAATGCAGCCCCCATGCATGTTTGAAGAGGGGGGAACTAATTCCCCTTGCATACTGGGGGCCCCTGGGGGCCAATTAGCCCACCTGGAACCTCCAGTATGCGCCAGGGGCTGCATTGCAGAGGTGTAATTAGACTATGCCCCTTGTTACACCTCTCTGCAACGCAGCCCACTGCCGCGTTTGCAGAGGGGGAACTAATTCCCCTTCCATACCGGGGGTCCCTGGGGTCAACTAGTCCACCAGGAGCCTCCAGTATGCGCGAGGGAGCTGCATTGCAGAGAAGTGTAATGAGGCCACACCCTTGTTACACCTCTCTGCAATGCAGGCCACTGGCGCGTTTGCAGAGGGGGGACTAATTCCCCTTGCATACTGGGGGTCCCTGGATCATATCTGCCCAAACACCAATATTCCGAACGATTGTAAATGACTTTTCTTGAGAAACATTTGGATTTGGATTATCATGTCCTATACTTTGGAATTTTTGAAAGACTGACTTTGAGGATGCTATAAATTACTCAAGTCTGCCCGAATTGTGTGGGTAAAATTGATACCTAGTCACTTTGAATAAGAATATACTTATGTCTCGTCTAACATTTGGAAGAAATATCTAGTTATATGACAACTGGATACCGACATAACTTGAAGGAAATAAGAACGCCCTGAAGAAGTTTTTTTGTACAGAACGAAACGTTTCGGCTGGCTGTGGTACATAAACTTAAGGAAAATAAAATAATTTGAATATACACCAAGATTCAGCGCTTCAATAAGGACTCTAAGTGATATGATTTGATTGGACTCATTGTGAAAGTGGTGCTGTGCCAAACTTTGGAATATTCTCCACTACTCTCTACTACTTACTCTCTCCTACTCCACTACTCTCAAATACTCACTGTCTAATACTTATTCTCTACTACTCTACTACTCTCTACTACTCTCTCTCTACTACTCACTCCCTACTACTCGCTACTCACTACTCCCTACTACTCACTATCTACTACTCTCTACTACTCACTCTCTACTACTCTCTCTCTACTACTCACTCTTTACTACTCACTACTACTCTCTACTACTCACTCTCTACTTCTCACTCTCTACTACTCTCTACTACTCACTCTCTACTACTCTCCCTCTACTACACACTCTCTACTACTCTCTACTACTCACTCTCTACTACTCTCTCTCTACTAGTCTCTGCTACTCACTCTACTACTCACTCTCTACTACTCACTACTATTCTCTCTGCTACTCATACTCTACTACTCTCTACTACTCACTCTCTACTACTCACTCTCTACTACTCACTCTTTACTACTCTCTACTACTCACTCTCTACTGCTCTCTACTACTCACTCTACTACTTACTCTCTACTACTCTCTACTACTCACTCTCTACTACTCACTCTCTACTACTCTCTACTACTCACTCTACTATTCACTCTACTACTCTCTACTACTCACTCTCTGCTACTCTCTCTACTGCTCTCTACTACTCTCTACTACTCACTCTCTACTCTCTATTACTCACTCTCTACTCTCTACCTCTCTACCTCTCTCTTCTTCTCTCTCTACTAATCTCTACCTCTCTACCGCTACCTCTCTACCTCTCTACCTCTACACCTCTACACCTCTACCTCTCTATCTTTTTATCTGTGATATTTTTCTCTTTTAATGTGTTATGTTAGTAGACTGCAGCCCTCCTTTTTAATAAAGCGCCGGGACACTCTTTTTGAGTAGCCGCGCACTCTACAAAAGCCATTATAACATAACATAACATAACCTCTCTCTACACGCACACATATACACATATATGCATATATATATGCATATGCATTTATATATATGTATGTGTATGTATAAAAAAAAAAACATATTTTTTTTAAACAGCTACTTTAAAAACTGTCATTCTTTTTCCCCATGGTACGCTCCCCGGTGCGCGTACCGGGCGCTCCCCCCGCGAAAATCAAAAAAAGTTTGGGTTTTTTTTGCCCCGCGGGGCCCTTTTATGGCCCCCACATCAAACCTAGGGAGTCAAGGGGGGGTCTACGCTGCCCCCTTATGGTCATTTCCCTCTTTGTTTTGGCCACCTCTCGTGTCTCGATCCTACCCAGACACAAGATGGCGGCCGCTCCGGACTGTTTAGAATGTTTACAGACACCCCAGAGCTAATCAGCTTTCTGCGCGCAAGTCGCGTGGCGCGCCCGGTGCGCGTACCGGTGCGCGTACCGGAGCGCGGCTATAGATATATATATTTTTTTGAACCTTAATTACTCAAAATCCACTGGAGCACATATCTTGAGACATAGCAAAGGCACATCGGGCTACCAGTCCCTACAATTTTGCCAAGTTTGGTGGAAATCCATTCAGCCGTTCGGGCTAAAAGTGAAATCGACCGCCCTATGGAAATTAACATGGGGAAAACGCGTTTTGGGACCCCCCTTTTATCTCGGCCCCCGCTTGACGAATCCCCCCGAAACTTACAGGGAAGGACCGGAACGCCGCGAGGCCATTTCGAGGAAACTTTGAGGCAGATTCGTCAACCGGCGCTAAAGTTATTCCAAATAGAATTTTGAGATTTAACATTGAAAAAAATCCTAACTATAACTACCTACTGGCGACCGCCAGTAGGTAATATATATATATATATATATATATATATATATATATATATATATATATATGTTTTGCGAGTTATCAAAAGTTAATAAAACCGCCCAAAAATATGGCCAGTCAGTACGGATCATCCTAATACTGTGGGCGAGGCCTACCCTCATTAGAGTGACTAGGCCCCCTCTGGCTCGACCACTTAGAGAGGGCATGCCCTTAATAATAAAGGACACAAAGACTTCCAGGAAGAATTCTCCTTTTGAATCTCATGTTTCCAACAGGTTAATAATGCCAAGAGCTTCCAACCGTTTTCCACTTTACCCTAGATGCCCGCAACATTCCAACTCAAAATACTCAGGTGATTAGTGGGCCCACTGGGGTTCACACAAAGCAAGGTAGTGCCAGCCTCGGTCTGATCCAATCACGCCGACTCATTCCGTCCAGACAGTAGTTCAAATCGATTTCGCAACACAATAGGAGCACTTAAAAACTGAGCTGAGTGACTATTTATATTTTTTGACAACTCCCTGTAAAAAATTATTCCTCTTTGGTCAACGCCCTCTCTCAAAATGGGCTTATAGAAATACCTAGGGGAAGAACCAAGATTGATCCAAAATGAAAAGGAAGTGATGAAAATGTGCTCAAGATAAAACTGGTCTCCATGAGTTTGCAAAATTGACCACAAGGCAATCACCACCCATAGACTTGGGGCTACTCACAATCCACTCTGTTCGTCTAATCATAAAGGTTTCCTCAAATAGCCATTAGGAATGGGGAATAGAACGTTTCCCAGCTAACCCGTATACCACCAAATTTTTTCCTTGATCATAGAGAATCAGTTTCAGCTTGATTAGTGAGGATACATTCACTAGAACTAAAAAATGGTGTAACTGCTGGTGGGAGTTGCAAAATCGCCCCATTGGATGCAGGCAACTCAGGCATTCTATCTTTGATCACAGAGGGATGGTCCATAGCACCATGGGCCTGATTGGCACCTTTGTAGTTTCAAGGATTGGAGACCCCTTCTTTCCTTTGAGGAAGAACACAAAAGCTGCTGACCAGTCGCACCAAGATCATTACCCAGAGCGATAGATTTGCAAGGACATATGCACTCCACCTTGGGCCCCTCTCCCTGAGCTGAATTAGCCAATTGATTAAGGATGACCCAGTGTCCAAACTAATAGGGGATGTATGTTGTTACGACGCGTGGTATTACCACGGGTACCATTACAACGCGTATTTTACAAGGCAAGTCGTTACCACGACTTGCGCTGTAGGGGTGCGGACTTAGGAATAGTTTAATTTACTATTCCAACACCAGCCTACCTACAGTAGGGAAGGTGTTGGAATAGTAAATCTACTATTCCTTGTCCTTTAGTGCCCTCCAGCGCAAGTCGTGGTTATGACTTGCTTTCTAAAATACGCGTTGTAACAGTACTGCAGGGTAACATCCGCGTCGTAAAGGATGTTCCCCGCTTGAACCCAACCTCTTTACTAAGGAAGTCCAGTAATCCTTCCAGTCTTGAGATCATCTGTATGAGAGTGCCTATGACCCCCATTAAATTTGTTTCCATCTTTTTTAGAGCTTCTGGTGTGTTAGATGATCACAATGCTAATGGCAAGTTCCCCCTTCTCGAAATTCTCCCTGTAGTAATAGACAAATTGCAATCTGGAGTAGATATCACTCTGGATTTTTAGTCCTCACACCCTGTTTTTTCTAACATGCGTAGGATTGTGGAAGCACTGGTCGCCCATCTGGACGGAGGAAGGGACACTGACCTGAGCCTCAGGGACAAGAGGGGGTGGCCATCATATATGGGCTGTGTCTGGATCAGCATGGGATTAGTATCTAACCCATATGTAGGAGTAGGGGCCTATTGATTTTGAGTTTGGCCCGATTATAACTCTACAATAGTGATCTCTTCTGTAAAGACTCCCATTGCATTAGTCAACAAGGACATAATGGTGCTGTTTGACCTGAGGCTCTTCCCCATGATTTATGCAATAATCACATCACCAAGGAACAAACCACTAAATATAAAGAATAATTAACAATGATCATAAATCCCTCCTTATTAACATTGAAAACGCCTCGCGAGATTAGTGGCTCAATGCACCCTGGGATGGAGAGCCCCACCTGGGTGAGTTAGGGCAGAAGAATGACAACGAAGGCGGCCTGACCCACATAGCACAGGCAGGAAAATGTTCAAACAGTGGTGATGTCATTTGAGCACTTGGGCAACAAACTCTACAGTACAGTGCAGCAGCACCAACAGTAGGAGTAGCAATAACGGCGCGCACGTACCTCCTCCGCCTGTACTTGCTGACCTCCGGCTCCACGCATGCATGCACACACACATGCACACCAGGGGCCTCATTTATGAGGCTGTGCATCACTTTTATGCCACCGGTGCATCACTTTTTGTGACGCACCAGTGGCGTAAAAAATGTGCCTCGTTGCGCCATATTTACAAAGTGACGCATCTAGGTAGAGGCGCCACTTTGTAAACCCCTGCGCCACATTATACCTGTGGGGGGCGGATTAACGCAAGGAAGGGTCGTAGAAGTGACGCAATGAAATCTATGAGATTTCACTGCGTCACTTTTAGGACGCTGTTGCGTCAAAATCTTGCGCCTGCCTCACAGCAGGGGAAAGACTGACGCAGGCCCTTTCACATGGGAAAGGACGCATTGCTGGAGTTGCGTCACTTTTGTGACACACTCCAGCAATGCGTCACTTTTGCGCTTACAGATACGTCAGAAATACTGACGTATCTGTAACTCCTTGCGACATGATGCGTCATACATTAAATATGACGCATCAGGAATTTCACAAGCAGTGCGCACTGAGAAGTGACGCATTGCTGCTTTCACGCAGCGATGCGTCATTTCTCATAAATGAGGCCCCAAGTTCTTAGGAGTGGGAATGAAGACAGGAGCTGGACTGTAGGGTAACCTCCTTCTCTCCTACAGTCCGCTCGATTGATTATTGGCCAGCCAGTTTACTTGCCTGCTGCTTGTTTGCTTGGGTGATGAAGGTGATGGTGAAACCTTAGATATAAATTCCGGTCTCCCAATGACTCCAAATAGCTAGATCCAGAAGCTACAGCTACAGCAGCTACACATACATAGCAAAGCAGCAGCTCTCCCCCTCACAGCACCAGAAGATTTGCCGTCAATTTGCCGAGAGGTTATTGAATTTCTCTGGGTACTGCAACACCTCTCTGACAAGCTTGGCACAAAATCCATATCTACTGCCAAAAACACAGACTGCCTCCTGCATCACCAGCCTGACGCCCTACCATACACCTGTACCAGCACGTCTCCACAAGCAGTTCGGGTATAGTGACTGCAGATGGAAAAGCAGCTGAAGCAACAGCAGCAAAAATAACA
>NW_028246261.1:0-13708 GCF_964263255.1 Lissotriton vulgaris | reverse complement strand
TTCAAAGGTGCCCCTCTCACCACAAGCATTTGTTAGGTACAGTTGGGATTGAGCATTACAGGCCAGCCAGCAAGCCGTACCACATTTTAACATTGAGAACCGACTGCTTTGGTTGTCACAGGGGTTCTAGGCGTAAATACACCGTTTGTGATTAGTGGACATATTGGTTTAGTTCACAACTCTTTCACCACACCATTATTATTTTGGAAAATTGGCACATTATTTATTTCTCTTTTTTCTTTACACACAACAAAGAGAGAGTGGCCGATGATGAGAAGTGGATAAACTGGCAATTTCCTGCCAGGAACCCCCTCGGGTGCTGCTACCGTGAGGTACTCTCTCTTTGTTCACTTTATTTTTCTAGAGTGAGACTAGACCTGTTCTTGACAATTTATTATTAAAAAATAAAAACACACCGTGACCCAATAGACTAGTGTTAAATAAACACACCTAGGGGATTTAGAAGAATCTGTTGTCTAATCCTCACAGTGGGTTCTCGTACGTAGGTGGGAGCTGGGTGAGGCCCTTTTTGTTGATATTTGGTTGAGTAGGGGGCGGCCTTACTCTGTTTCCCCCTAGTGCTCCTATAGATTGGTTGTTCTCATCCCATGAGATCAGAAACAAGCCTGGTGGTGGTAGGCTGTCTAAGACTTGTAAGAGACCACACAAGAGTTTAATAGGTTTTCAGGGTACAATCTAAGGTACCACCATGTGCCCTTATCAATAAATCCAACACTGGCTTCAGTGAGGGTTTATTAATACAAGATGTTTGTTACCAAACATCTTAGGGTACAGTGAAGCAATCATGGAGCTAAGAAACGTGTGATGACAAGTATCCAGCCTATGTACTCTCTATGGCATTCCTGGTCACTTACAATATCCAAGAATGGACTTAGATATTGTAGGGTCATATTTGCTCAGGCAGATATATCCACACATGGGATATAGTGCACTCTGTCTTAGGGCCTTAAGGCCTGCAGTTGGTGGTGACTCACCTATACCTCATTCAGTGTCAGTGGGTATGGCACACAGGATTGTGTGCCATGTTAACTCTTCTATTTTCTCTGCCCCAAGACATGCAGCCTGCAATGGCAGTTTGAATGGTATTGATGAGGGCTCCCTAGGGTGGCACAATTTGTGCTGCAGGTCGCTCCCTTCACCTCCCCCTCTTGGTGGTATCGTATGCTTATTTGTGCTACAGCAACTCTTATTTAAAATCAATCTGTGCAGCGCTCGTGACTTGTATGCTGATTTGTGCAACTGCAACTCTTATTTGAAATCTATCTGTGCAGCGCTCGATAACGCTACTTGCCTTGCATTTCATAACGCTAGCGCTTTAATTGTGGTGCGCTTTGAAATTAGATTGTTTGTAGCGCTTTGTGGTGTTGATTTAGGCAGCGCTCTACAACTGCAGCCGTGATAGAATATTTCCCCCATAGCGCTTCCTTATTGATTGAGCTCTTGTTGTTGGAGCATTTGTTGACTTTACAGCCATTTTGTTGTGATCCCTTGGCCCGTCCCAGACCCTCCCTGCACCTAGATCCCGCCTCCCAGCTGACCCTCCCACGCTCCGCCCCCTTCCACTATCCATTTAAGACAGATGGACCTACGCGCAGCGTCCACGCGCTGCGGCCGCGCCGAAGGTGCGCCAAAGGTAAGCCCGTCTACGCCCGTCCGTGCCTGGCCCGCGCCCAGCGCCTCTCCCCCTGGTCCCCGCAGCACCCTGCCCACTAGATTCAAATATGATGCCGCAACTATCCTCGCCCTCAACCCCGGATGCGCAACACAATATTACAATGCCACCCCAGGACATACTCACGGCCCATTCGCCTGCCTCTCCTGCAAGTTCAACTGCTTCAGAACCCTCACCAAATCCCCTTCCTCCATGCACAGCTCCGACTCTAACGGCATGAAGTGCATCCTGCTTAACACCCGCTCGGTCCACAGACACGCCACGGACCTCTGGGACCTACTCGACACTGTATCACCGGACATCGCCTTCCTTACAGAAACTTGGATGAACACATCATCAGCACCCGACATCGCCATAGCCATACCGGATGCTTACAAGATTACCTGTAAAGACCGCACCAATCAAACAGGAGGAGGCATCGCCATCATTCATAAGAACACCATCAAAATCACAACCAGCTCCGACGATAATCTCGCAACCGCCGAACATCTCCACTTTCAGATCCACACCGACCCTAGGACCACACTTAGAGGCACCCTCATCTACAGGCCTCCAGGTACCCGCACTCAATTCAGCGATGACATCACGGACTTCGTCAGCCCACATGCCCTCGCCTCCGAGAACTACATTCTTTTAGGAGACTTCAACTACCACCTTAAAAACAAACACGACAGCAACACCACCACCCTTCTGGACAACCTGGCCAATCTTGGACTCAAACAACTTGTTGACACCCCCACCCATTTAGCCGGACACACGCTCGACCCCATCTTCACCTCCAGCAAACACATCTCCTTCGATCGCACCACAGCTCTCCACTGGACGGACCACAGCTGCGTCCACTTCAGCTACAAAACCACCCTGACCCACAACCGCCCACAACCTATCCCTCGAAGAAACTGGAACAAAATCACCCCCGAACAACTCCTCACTTCACTCAACCAAAACCCTCCTACCCTCTCGGACCCAAACCAAGCGGCCACCAACATCAAGCAATGGATCGCCCTCTGTGCTGACGAATTAGCGCCCTTGAAAAAGCACCAGATCAAATCAACCAGCAAAAAGGCCCCCTGGTTCAATGATGACCTTAAAAAATCCAAGAAGCTATGCCGCGCCCTGGAGAAAACATGGAGAAAAAACTCAACCACCGACAACATGTCCACCCTCAAAGCAGCCACCCGTAAACACCACCAACTGATTCGATCTGCCAAGAAATCTGCACTCAAGGATCGTCTCGAGAACAACAATCACAACAGCAAGGAACTCTTCAACATCGTCAAAGAATTCACCAACCCCACCGCAGCATCTAACGACATCACTCCTTCCCAAGACCTCTGCGATGCGTTATCCCCCTTCTTCTACAACAAAATTGCCGACATTCACAACAGCTTCAAGAACACCCCCAGCGCTCAACCCTCCCCACCCCCCTCAAATCCTGCTCCGCCATCTAACAACCTTAGCGCCTGGAACCCAATCACCACTGAAGACACCATCCGCCTAATGAACTCCATCCACTCTGGCTCGCCTACCGACCCCTGCCCCCACCACATCTTCAACAAAGCGGACTCCATCATCGCACCCCATCTCCGAGATGTCATCAACTGCTCGTTCAACTCTGCCACCTTTCCAGAAATCTGGAAACACGCCGAACTCAGCGCCCTCCTGAAGAAACCGACAGCAGACCCCTCAGATCTCAAAAACTACTGACCCATATCCCTCCTCCCATTCCTGGCCAAAGTCATTGAGAAAGCCGTCAACAACCAGCTCGCCGCCTTCCTCGCCAATGGACACAATGCTTCATGAAATTGATCACCATCTTTGTTCCAGTAAACAGTGAAAGAATCGAAAGAGGTACGCTTTGGGGTGTCGAAATCTTGGGATATAGTTTGCTCCCACATTAAAGAGCACCTTCTTTTACTAAGATAACCTATTTAGATTCCTTTCACCTCTTATGAATAGTCTTTGAAATATTGGATTTTCTGGTGAAATTCATGGTGTTGAGATTTTGCCAAGAAGTCTGGCTTGCAATGGTTTTCATGAATGACTTGGAGAGTGTGTATGAATAGGGCAGAATGTTCTTGTGAGTTGTGTGAGATTGTTTGGTGTTTGTGATGTACTATTGAAGTTTAAAGTTTAAAAGATGGATTGCTATATCCTATGTGAAGTGTTTGGTTATGCAATGATGATTATGGTCTCGATTGATTGTTTGATCATTGTTGTGCTGATGTATTATTCTTATTTGTGTACATGTTTAAACAGAATTTGTTGGTTTGGTTATCAGATTTGTCAGAATCTAAGATCTCAAAATAGTGCGATTTACTTATCTGCATAAGGTAGTATGTAGTGGGAGATCCAGCATGCACACAAACAAGGGTTTCTGAATTAACAAGTTTTCCTTTCCAGGGTTGTGTGATTAATATGGGTTGATGTACTTGCTCCTCCATGCAAGGGAGGAAGCGCATACATCAAGGTGGATTGCCACTGGACGGGGTCTTATTAATATGAATTGTAGCCTTAAACATTTTCGCAAAGGTTGCTGTTCTTGTTGCTCTTGTTTCTATTAATTGCAAGATGTTTCCTACCTTAACTTGTTGACTTTCTTCTGTTTTAGGTTGATCAGACAAAGTTTTATTTTGTGTAATTGAATTGGAAAGGTTTTGCAATTCTTTTCTTCATTCACAGGGAGAAGTCATGCTATGATTGGCTAATGCAGGGATTGGGGTGACATCACCACAAAGCTGTGCAGCCCTAGGTTGGTTGCTGACAGAGCCTCACTGTGATAGGTTGTCCTTTGACAGAGCAATGCCAAGATTGATTGTTGTTTTCTTCTACATTGTTTTATGTAATTTTGAGATCGATTTGAACCAAAATGTTTGATACTAAAATTGAAAAGGCCTGCGTTTTCTGCTGTACCTTCTTCTGAGGTTTGGAAATTATCTGCCGATGGGATGCCTGCATATGAAATGATGATGGACATTGGATATATAAGTGTACTTGGATTTCTGAATGGCATGAATATACTACTTCTAATAAAGACTTGCAGTTTTCTTTAGAAGGTACTTTTAACATTAGAAAACTAGATTTCCTGAGACAAATAATGAATGAGAGAAAGCTGTTACCTAGACCTACCCAGTTTAAAGCACTGACAAAGTGGGATTAAATGTGTACAGAGAAGGAAAGAAAAAAATGAGAAAGCAAGTGAAGGGTTCATTCAGGCAGTGGCTGGAAAACCAGTGGGAGTGACAGGAGAAATTTTGGATGGAGAATAAAATGAAGGGTGAGAGAGTTTTTCCTGCAATAATTAAAGAGGCTGATGACAAAAAAATACGAAGGAGTAAAAAGAGCAGAATCCTTATACAGATGATGAGGATAATTTTATTAATGATCTTTTGAATTCCAGGCCTCCTTAATATACTGACAGGGAACAGGGAACTGGTACTGGTCCTGGCAGAGTACCTGATTTGGGTGTGGTAAGAGATAGGGCAACTCTGCAAATACAGAGGTCACCAACAGCTGTGGTTGTTGAATATTTATTTATTATTTATTTATTTAGGGATTTATAGAGCGCCTGGTGACCCGAAGGCATCCCCCCGCTATAAAGTCAAAAGTCAGAAACGGGCAGAAGGAAGCAAAAGGACCTATTTAGGAAAAAGAAAGGTTTTAAGCTGCTTGCGAAAGCGTAAATGGCAAGATTCCAGCCGCAGGCCACGGGGAAACGAATTCCAGCGTGCGGCTGCCCTCACAGAAAAGCGACGGCCTCCCGTGCGTACCTTCCTAAACTTGGGGACGGTTGTCAGTCGTTCATTATCCGAGCGCAGAGATCTCGAGGCTTTGTACGGGGTGACCAGACCCGCTAAAATCGGAGGCCCTTGCCCATTCAGAAGCTTGTGGGCGATACACATAGCCTTAAAATCAATCCTCTCTCGCACAGGAAGCCAATGGAGGGCTTTGAGCGCTGGTCTAGCAGAGGCTCGGGACGAGAGGCCCAACAACATCCTGGCTGCCGCGTTTTGTGTTCGTTGAAGTTTGCCAAGAGTGTCTTCAGGGGCCCCTAGGTAAATCACATTGCTGTAGTCCAGTCGTGAGAGTACCAATCATTGGACTAGAAGCTTCCTGGACAGAGGGGGAAGCAGAGGGAGAATCTTACGGACAGAGCGTAGAAGTCCAAAACAAGTTCCTGCAGTTTTTTTTGCCTGGATTTTCATGGATAAGTCCTGATCGAGCCAGACCCCCAGGCTCTTGATTTCTGTTTTGGGAGCGGGAACCTCACCCATAGTATCGGGCCAGACAGATGATGGAATCGCTGTCCATTTTTTTCCCAGCAGCATAATTTCTGTCTTAGACCCGTTAAGTTTGAGTGAGGAATCGCACATCCAAAGATGAATTTCCTGAAGGCAGTGTAGCAGATTGTCTGAGCATTGGTCAATATGTGAGAGAGAGACAACCAATTGCGTGTCGTCCGCATAACTCACAATCTTGATACCAAAGGGGGCAACCACATCTTCCAGAGGGGCCATGTAAGCATTAAAAAGAGTGGGACTAAGTGAGGAGCCTTGGGGCACCCCACTTAGAAGGGGAAGATGGTCAGAACGAGAGTTGCCATCCCAGACCTGGAACGTACGGCCCGACAAGAATGACTCTATCCAGGCTAAGGCAGTACCCCGAGCCCTGCCCTGGCCAGCCGATGGATCAAGACACGGCGATTCACCGTGTCAAAGGCTGCACTAAGGTCCAGGAGGATCACTGCCACTGATCCCCCTGAATCCAAAATGCACCTAGCTTCCTCGATGACAGCGAGGAGGGCAGTGTCCGTGCCCTGGCCAGGGCGAAACCCCGTTTGGGAGCAATGCAGGAGTTTGTTAGATTCCAGGAACTGGGACAACTGGACATTAACCAGTTTTTCGGCGATTTTACTAATGCCAGGTAAGACCGAGATCAGCCTATAATTAGCCAAATCGGCCGGATCCAGCTGGGGTTTCTTTAATAGGGCTTTAACTACGGCCCCCTTCCAACTAGGAGGGATGGAGCCTTGTGATAGTGAGGAATTGATCAGATCCAGTACTGAAGGAACAATCACGGGAGCAACTTGTTTCAAAAACCTCATGGGAGCGGGGTCACAGGGAGAGCCACTTTTCATTTTGGCCAGGGTCTTATCAAGTTCATCCAATGATATGGCCCTAAAGGCATTAAGCTGTGGTCGAGGAGGCTCTGCTGGGCAAGTCTCAGGAGCCACGCTATCCCAGCAAAGTAGCTGAGATGGCTGAGGAAGTGAGATCAAAATATTGGAAATTTTAGAATCAAAGAACTTCGCGAGTTCCATACTCCTATCCGATGAAGCCAGGGCCGATGTAGGGGGCTGCGGAATCTTTAAGAGTTCTTTAACTATGAGATAGGTCTCTCTCGAGGAGTTTGCAGCATTTTTGATCCTATCATCATAGTAAGAGGCCTTGGCTACTTTCAGGGCTAGTTTGTAGGCTCTAACAGCCGTCCGATAGGAGTCTTTTTTTGTGTGGAGCCAGTCCTTCCTCCACAGACGTTCCAATTTTTTGCAATCCTTTCGGAGAGCTCTCAGTTCCGAATTGAACCAAGGGGCGGAGCCTATCTTCCCACTCTTATTTTCTCAGGTTTTTATGGGTAGAATGGAGTCAAGTGAACCGATAATCCAGTTCCTGAAGTTGCTATCAGCCAAAGCAAGGTCCGCAGTAGGAGCGGGAGTCGTAAGTTCCAGTGCTCTAGACCAATCCTCAATCGAGAGTCTAGACCAGGCCCTTTCCTGGGTATAAGTAACGGACTTATAAGGTTTCCTGAAATCCCCTGGCCAGGAAAGGGAGACTAAAAAATGGTCTGTCCAGGGGAGGGGACAAGGGGGTTTTGCCTGGATAGAACAGACATTCGTAAAAACAGGGTCCAACAAATGGCCCTGATTGTGGGTTGGCCCATTATTAACCAATTGAAGTCCAATTACAATTGTACAATTGTGATTGCTGCACATGAAATTTCAATGACAGCAGTGCTAAGCACTAGCAGAGATATATCAGTGGGTTCTCAAGTACAAAGCAAGCCACCAGGTACTACAGGTCTAGTGCAAGAGACTCCTAAAGAGAGAACTATTAATGTTGGTCTCTTGAAAAATTAATTTGGAGATATTTTATAAGTAAGGGTGGGCAGAATATTTTGCTCCGCTCGTGGACTTGGTGGAATGTGGCAACTATGCATTATTCTTGTAAAACAGAGTTCTGGCCAAATTTCACCAAAAGGCATGTGGCATTCTTTTTCTCATGTGAGGCTCCAGAATGGTAAGTTGGTGAGTACAAGAGAGATTTGGCTTCCCCTAGTGCAATTCCAAGTCGCTAGAAGGACATCCTGTGGTATTTTTCTAACACAGGTGGTATGGATGGTTGCGAGCACTCATCGTCAGTAGACTGCTGCTCGAGTAGAAAATCTGCTTGAGTTGCAACAAGACCAAACTTTGGCACATCATGTGGTTCCATGTGCATTAGTGTGGAACAGCCTACGGGCGCTAAATAACAGCGCGGACAGTGCAACATGCCTATTTCCACCCATTGGTGGATTCCGCTGAGTTTTTATGTAACTCTATGGAATTCAGCAGAGTCAAACTCCATGGGTTTCGCCAACCCCCATTTAAAAGGGACATTTGATTTGAATAGATTATTCTCAATCAATGTTGATGAAATTCGTTACTAGATCAAAGCAGCAGCTAGATTTGCTATGAAGCCTATGATAAATTAGAAGAATTAGCTAATGAGTGGGCATAAAGGGGCATATTAACAACAAGTAGCGATATTTATTGCTAAATAGGCTTAGCGACGATTTTTTTATCGCTTCCTATCGCTGGATATGTTAGCGGAGAAAACATAGTATTAGCAAAGAGGGGCAGAGCTTGCCGGTTAAAGGGATGGCCGAAAAAACCCAGAGCTTCGTCTTGTGGTACTATATAATCCTACAAATATCCTGCATCAGCGCTAGATACAGCACCAGAGTCCTACCCCATGACCTAGGACGGGGTCGCGGTGCGCTGCGAGCCATTTCAGGCGGCAAACCGGCAACGGAACCCAGGAGAGCACGAGTGCGGAGGAGAGAAGGAGCGGCAGGCCGCAAGCCGCGGCCCGAGTGAGTAGCAGGCTCGTGCGACGTCACAGTGCGTGGGGCCAGAGCGCGCCACCTCCTATGGGTCGGACTGCGCTGTCTGGAGCGGTCCCCGGCCCTCAGCCTCACACCAGCTTGGATGATTCCTTACTAATACTCCCCCACAGAAACCTCCTGAGCCTGGAGTGACGTTCCTGGCATAACTCCTTGCCCATGGCAGGGTGTGGATCGTCATACGAGGAGGCCACCATTGGAAACAACACGTGAGCACTCTGGCGGGGGCTGACCACCCGAGTGTGACGCCGGATTGGTAGTGTGTCTGTACCATCGGCGGCGGGTGGCTGTGGGTGCCAAGCGGAAGCATAGGTGCCCAGCATGCAGTGGGCTAAAGAACGGAGATGGATTAAACCCAGATCTTTTGACTGGGTGTGAGTGTTTGATTGATTCAGATGCTCCGTCCATCACCACCCCCTTTTTTACAGCATGCAGTGAAGCGCCTGTTGCCCGGGCTGGCAGACTGCGCCGGGGGTCCATTTAAACACACAGCACTGTGTTGGAGAGAAAGCGCATCACCCCCACGTGGACAGCGCAGTGAAGTACTGTGGGGAAGATTTTGACGGCGTGCCCTGGCGCACACCACAGGGGAGGCACCTGGTTAGAGGAGACATCGCAGGGGTGCACGTCTGACGAAGCCAGTAGGGTCACCCGAAGTACAGAGCAGGCATAGTGGTGTCATTCCCTGACGTGGGATAATACGGGACGGGCGCCCCTCTTCCCCCCCCCCACTGCCTGAGCGCGACCACCCACTGAGAGTGCGACCCCAATTACTCTCCGGTGCATGGGCCGCATCTGGACATCGTATGATTCCTAGCTGACACGACTACGAGGATGATGGGGGCCCTGTAGGGGAGAGAGACACTCCACAGTTTTGGAATCTTGTTGCGCACCGCTGGACATTCGTGAAAGGACTGTGTAACCAGCACCTAGTGCTTAAAGGAGGTCACCTTGGCTCGGAGCTGGCTGAAGACTCACAGTATCACTGCACGACGCGGAGCGGGGAGCCCAAGCCAACACCTTGCATAATGGGCCGAGGCGATAAAACGCAAACCAAACTTACCTTCGAGCAAAGGCGCTTCAAGTCACAGGAACCCGGGAACTCGGATAAACGGCACTGCAGAAGACACCAATATAAAAACCAATGCTCCTAGCAATGGATAAAGGACTTCAGACCAGCATGGCAGCCGTGGGAACGAAAATAGATGCCCTAACCTACAGGATGGACAGGATGGCTGAACGGATAGATAAACACGCGGAGAGACCGGATGTGTCTGAGAGGAGGTTGACGGATGTGGAAAAGGCGCAAACGGAACTTGATACTGGCCACAGGAAAATTGAGAAATTGATGCAGGTCCTGCAGGACAAGACTGAGGATTTGGAGGCGCGGTCACCTCGGTGTAACCTGATAATTTCAGGTCTCCCGGAGATGACCCAGACGGGCAACATGGAGAGATTCATTAAAAAACTGCTGGTCACTCTACTTGGTGAGGAAACTTACTCCCCGATGTTCGTGGTTGAGGGGCACACCGCTCCCTGGGCCCGCACCCAAGGCCGGGTGCCCCCCGCGTCCGATCATAGTGAAACTGTCCAATTGCAGGGACGCAGCTCTTCTTCAAGCCAGGGACAAGAAATCGCTGAACTCCGAGTGCTCGGAGATCACTCTATACCCTGATTTCACCGCTAGAGTGCATGAGGCTCACAAGCACTTCGCTCCATTCAAGAGACAGCTTAATGATCTGGGCTTGGACTACGCGATGCTGTATCCGGCAAAATGGGGAGTAAACCGGCAGGGACAATCTCACCTGTTTACAGACCCTAAAGCCTTGCAGCAGGCACTGAAGGGCTGGTCGAGGGACCACTGCAGAAATGCAAATGCTTCGACAGATGACGCGGGAGTGAGCAGCCAGCTCGACGAACAGGAGTGACTGACCCCGCGATGGTGTCTCCGGTTGCCGGTGAGGTGTAAGGGCTGAGCTGCATAAAGGGACTCATTGTGGCAGACGATGTAGGGGCAGGTCTCCTGGGGAGATGCACTGCCCCAAGTGGGTAGTACTGTTAAGAATGCCAGATGGGGACTTACCTCAGGAACTGTATGTAGCTAATAATCCGAGGACAATCATTTTTTGCTGTTGAGAGGCAACAATTATTGGTGCTAGTCTATAGTAAGGTGCAGCAGAATAGTTATGTCTATTCCTGTGTAAGGGGATTACCTAGTTTAACACACAGTTTTTAACATTAACGGTATTGAAGTACAGTTAGATAATACGTCCAGATTAGCTGATGCATAGCCATAACCACGACGGGTAGTGAGGGGCTCCGGCATGGCGCATGTAGGCACAGTTTGCATATGGCACGGCAACCTCGGCCCCCGCGCGCATTGCTCCCGTTTGACTCTTTGGAGTACATAAAGTTGGGGACGGGTGAGAGAGGGTGGAGGGGTGGGTCCGGGATCGGCAAGGCCAGGTTGGGGGAGGTCTACTGTGGGAGGGGGAGGGAATTGTTTTGTTGTTGTTATTGGACATTAGTCAAGTCAAGTCAAGTCAAAAGATTTGTATAGCGCGCTACATACCCAGAGGGTCTCAAGGCGCTTGAAGAAGGGTGGGGAGTTACTTGTCGAATATCCACGTTTTGAGTTGCTTTCTGAAAGCTAGGTGGTTCTGAGTAAGGCGGAGGTGAGTGGGAAGTGAGTTCCAAGTTTTAGCTGCTAGGTAGGAGAAGGATCGACCTCCCAGGGTGGTTTTGTTGATGCGAGGTACAGTGGCAAGGGCTTGGTTGGAGGATCGTAGCTGGCGGGGGGGTGTAGAAGGATAGTCGTGTGTTGAGGCATTCGGGTCCGATTTCGTAGAGTGCTTTGTGTGCGTGGGTTAGGAGCCAGAAAGTGATCCTCTTATTGACGGGGAGCCAGTGGAGGTTTTTCAGGTGATCAGAGATGTGTTCTTTACGCGGGATGTCTAATATGAGCCTGGCTGAGGCGTTCTGGATGCGTTGTAGTTTTTTCTGGAGTTTTGCGGTGGTGCCGGCGTAGAGGGTGTTTCCGTAGTCCAGTCGGCTCGTGACCAGGGCGTGGGTGACTGTTTTTCTAGTTTCGGTAGGGATCCAGCGAAATGTTTTTTTGAGCATGCGAAGAATGTTGAAGCAAGATGAAGAGACGGCGTTGACTTGTTTGTTCATTGAGAGTGAGGAATCCAGGATGACGCCCAGGTTCCGTGCGTGGTCCGTCGGGATGGGTGCTTTTCCAAGGGCCTCTGGCCACCAAGAGTCGTCCCAGGCGGAGGGGGAGGTACCTAAGATGAGGACTTCTGTTTTGTCTGAGTTCAGTTTCAGGCGGCTGTGCTTCATCCATTCGGCTACTTCTTTCATTCCTTCGTGTAGGTTGGTTTTGGCCGTGTTAGGGTCTCTGGTGAGTGATAGGATCAGTTGAGTGTCGTCGGCGTAGGAGATGATGTTGAGGTTATGTTGGCGTGCGATGGCCGCGAGGGGGCTCATGTAGACGTTGAAGAGGGTGGGACTGAGTGAGGACCCTTGAGGTACGCCGCAGATGACTTCAGTAGCCTCTGACTTGAATGGTGGAAGGCGGACTCTCTGGGTTCTTCCGGAGAGGAACGAGGTGATCCATTCCAGTGCTTTTCCTTGGATTCCGATGTTTTTGAGGCGTTGTAGAAGGGTGCTATGGCAGACTGTGTCGAAGGCTGCGGAGAGGTCGAGGAGGATGAGGGCGACTGTGTCTCCATTGTCCAGTAGAGTTTGAATGTCGTCTGTGGCTGCGATGAGGGCGGTTTCGGTGCTGTGCTTGGCTCGGAAGCCGGACTGTGAGGAGTCGAGGGATTTGTTGGTTTCGAGGAATGCGGCGAGCTGGTTGTTGACAGCTTTCTCGATGACTTTGGCCGGGAAAGGAAGGAGTGAGATAGGGCGATAGTTTTTGAGTTCGGTGGGGTCAGCTGTGGGTTTCTTCAGGAGGGCGCTGAGTTCGGCATGTTTCCAGCTTTCCGGGAAGGTTGCGGAGTTGAGGGAGCAGTTGATGACGTCTCGGAGGTGCGGTGCAATAATGGAGTCTGCTTTGTTAAAGATGTGGTGAGGGCAAGGGTCTGTGGGGGATCCTGAGTGGATAGAGTTCATCAGACGGATGGTGTCCTCAGTGGAGATTGGCTTCAAGTCATTGAGGATGCTCAGGGGGGGTGGGGGTCCTGCAGGGGATTGGGTGGGTTGGTCTTCGGGTTGGTTGTCGAAGCTGTTGTGGATGTCTGCAATTTTGTTGTGGAAGAATGAGGCTAGGGAGTCGCAGAGGGCTTGAGAGGGGGTGATGTCGTTGGAGTTGGCTGAGGGGTTGGTAAATTCCTTGACGATGTTGAATAATTCCTTGCTGTTGTGGGCGTTGTTATCTAGACGGTCCTTTAGGAGGGATGGGATTGTTGTCTAATTGTCTGCAGACACTGCCAACCCTGGGCCTGCGAAAAATCTCAGCTCTCATGCTACACACAATTTGCAAAGATGGCAAACACAGCTGACACTACCACACATGATACATCAGCTCAGATTTGTGCACTCACGCGGAATGTAAGGGGTCTAAATGACCACCGCAAACTTAGGAAGGTGCTGAGCTACCTGCAGTGACAGAAGGTGGACTTGGCTCTCCTACAGGAGACCCACCTCCCACTCACAAGTAAGATGCTGCATAGTAGGGGTCTGTAAGACAACGTAGTTGTGGCACGCTTAACAACTCACGCTAGGGGCATGATCACCTGGGTTAATCCTAAATCAAAACTAGCCCTGACACTATTGCAAGCGGACCCTGGAGGCCGTTTTGTTGCACCAACTTGTAAAGGCATGGCGCTGGAACTGATGCACGGAAAA